>NC_092093.1:69201284-69216547 GCF_045679555.1 Salvelinus alpinus
AGCCCATATCTGGATGCTGGGGGATTGCCTGTTGTATATCCTCTGTGAGCAGAACTGCTATCACCAGCCTAGACTCAGAGAGTAAATTAAAGCAGTAAATTCTCCCTGAGTCACAGAGACAGGCCATGCATAACACTGCTTCAGAGTTAGCCAGGAAGAGGAAGAGAGAGAGAGAGAGAGAGGGAGAGAGAGAGAGGGAGCGAGAGGGAGGGAGACAGACAGACAGAGAGAGGGAGAAAGAGAGAGAAGGAGAGAGAGAGGGAGAGAGGGAGAGAGGGAGAGAGGGAGAGAGGGAGAGAGCGAGAGAGAGAGAGAGAGACAGACAGACAGAGAGAGAGAGAGGGAGCGAGAGAGGGGTAGAGAGAGAGCGCGAGAGAGGGGTAGAGAGAGAGAGAGAGAGGAGCGAGAGAGGGGTAGGGAGCGAGAGAGAGAGAGAGAGAGGAGCGAGAGAGGGGTAGGGAGCGAGAGAGAGAGAGAGAGAGGAGCGAGAGAGGGGTAGAGAGAGAGATATAGAGGGTTAGAGAGACAGTGAGAGGGCAAGAGAGAGAAAGAGCGAGAGGGAGCAAGAGAGGGGTAAGAGAGAGAGGAGTGAAGTTGAATGAGCTGATTATTTTGTGACAGGCTGCTCTCTAAGCACTCAAAGTTGCACTGCATTTAATTTCTATGTTAATCTGCGTACACACACGTACATGCACACACATGCACACACACACCGGACACACGCACACACATCCATCAGTCATTGACCATGACCAAATAACCATACTAGCGTTCTACATACTTAAACTGCATAGGCCCCAAATAACTGGCTCAGTTGGTAGAGCATGGCGCTTGCAACGCCAGGGTTGTGGGTTCATTCCCCACGGGGGGACCAGGATGAATATGTATGAACTTTCCAATTTGTAAGTCGCTCTGGATAAGAGCGTCTGCTAAATGACTTAAATGTAAATGTAAATAGTCAAATCAAATCAAACTTTATTTGTCACATGCGCCGAATACAACAAGTGTAGACCTTACTGTGAAATGCTTACTTACAAGCCCTTAACCAACAGTGCAGTGGAAAATATTTACCAAATAAACGAAAGTAAAAAATAATAAAGAGTAACACAATAAAATATCAATAACGAGGCTATATACAGGGGGTACCGGTACCGAGTCAGTGTGCAGGGGTACAGGTTAGTTGAGGTAATTTGTACATGTAGGTAGGGGTGAAGTGACTATGCATAAATAATAAACAGCGAGTAGCAGCAGTGTACAAAACAAATGGGGGGTGGGTGTCAATGTAAATAGTCTGGTGGCCATGTGATTAATTGTTCAGAAGTCTTATGGCTTGAGTATAGAAGCTGTTAAGGAGCCTTTTGGTCCTAGATTTGGCGCTCCGGTACCGCTTTCTGTGCGGTAGCAGAGAAAACAGTCTATGACTGGAGTCTTTGACAATTTTATGGGCTTTCCTCTGACACCACTTGGTATAGAGGTCCTGGATGACAGGAAGCTTGGCCCCAGTGATGTACTGGGCCATAGGCACTACCCTCTGTAGTGCCTTATGGTCAGATGCCGAGCAGTCGCCATACCAGGCGGTGATGCAACCGGTCAGGATGCTCTCAATGGTGCAGCTGTAGAACTTTTTGAGGATCTGGGGACCCATGACAAATCTTTTCAGTCTCCTGAGGGGGAAAGGTTTTGTCCTCTTCACGACTGTCTGGCTGTGTTTAGACCATGATAGTTCGTTGGTGAAGTGGACACCAAGGAACTTGAAACTCTCGACCCGCTCCACTACAGCCCTGTAAATGTTACTGGGGGCCTGTTCAGTCTGCCTTTTCCTGTAGTCCACGATCAGCTCCTTTGTCTTGCTCACATTGAGGGAGAGGTGTTGTACTGGCAACACACTGCCAGTTCTCTGACCTCCTCCCTATAGGCTGTCACATCATTGTCGGTGATCAGGCCTACCACTGTTATGTCGTCAGCAAACGTAATGATGGTGTTGGAGTCGTGTTTGGCTACGCAGTCATGGGTGAACAGGGAGTACAGGAGGGGACTAAGTACACATCCCTGAGGGGCCCCAGTGTTGAGGATCAGCGTGGCAGACGTGTTGTTGCCCCCTCTTACCACCTGGGGGCGGCCCGTCAGGAAGTCCAGGATCCAGTTGTAGAGGGAGGTGTTTAGTCCCAGGGTCCTTAGCTTAGTGATGAGCTTTGTGGGCACTATGGTGTTGAGCGCTGAGCTGTAGTCAATGAACAGCATTCTCACATAGGTGTTCTTTTTGTCCAGGTGGGAAAGGGCAGTGTGGAGTGCAATAGAGATTGCATCATCTGTGGATCTGTTGGTGCGGTATCCAAATTAGAGTGGGTCTAGGGTATCCGGGAGGATGCTGTTGATGTGAGCCATGCGGAAATCATTTAGGCAGGTTATCTTCCCTTCCTTGGGCACAGAGACTATGGTGGTCTGCTTGAAACATGTATGTTACAGACTCTATGTTACAAACAACGCAAAAAACGAACATAATGTTTAGTAAAACATATGCAGTATATCATGACTGTAGCCACTACTTTGCTACGGCTTCACATATATAACTGGCTATCTAAGTTAAATATGAAGTTGTCGCACAGCAAGTTTATCGGGTATCCAGTTAACGTCAAGTCCTACTAAAGCATGTAGCTAACATTTGCTACCGTATTTAGCTAAAGTAAAGGCACGGCAGGCTGCAAATAACTCTCTTTTCAAAGATATACGATTAAATAATCGTGATCATTTTGAGGCCAACAAAATACTAGTTACATTTCAACACTGCAGGAGACTCTTTGCTCATCTTCTTTGCCATCTTTAATTTGTTTTTGTTTACTTTCAGAGAACTATCAAATCTCAAAGCCCTCCTTTCATCCAGTTCGAATGCAAAAGTTTACAGTCCATTCATACTACATGAGAAGCCAAAATGAGTATGACATCCGGGCATTTAAAGCATACTTGATTTTTGAAAAGTGACATACAATTTTTTGCATATTAAAACTGCCTACTATTTAGGACGCTGGTATGGCTATTCGCACACAAACATTGTTTTTGGCCCTCTGTGTCCCCTGTCTCCGTGGAGACCATCTGACCGAGAGATGAGCGTTGTTGCTGTGAGGGAGGAGTCAGAGGTCAAACTGGACATGAGGGTCACGCTTCCTCTCGCTTCCCTTATCTCTGAACATAACAACGCTACAAAAGCAGCCTCTGTCTGTATTTGTGCCTGTGTGTTCGTGTATGTGTGTCTGTGTGTGTGTTCGTGTATGTGTGTGTGTGTGTGTGTGTTTATCTCTGAACAAGCTCTCTCCACAGAAAGGGAGAAGAAGAAATTATTACTCCTGAATACAGTTTAAACACCGTTTCACTGTGTACGAACATGTCATTGACTGGGTATTGAACACAGGTCATCAGTGACACTCAAGACCATGTTAGCCCACTGAGCTAAAGCCTAGGCATTAACACTGGGAGTTAACACAAGTCCTCAAGTCTTAAATGCTATTTCAAGAGGCCTCATTTCTTCCCTCAGTGGTTGGAAGGCCTTTACAATAGAGTCTATTCTGGCTCTGTCACATACTGCCTGCCAGCCCAAAGGGCGGCCAATTTAGGCAGGGGTACCCGCTCCATCGGATTAGCTGATAGGCTTCTCAACGCCCATTCACAAGGCTAATCACTAGTCACAGATGGGCTAGGACCAAGTATGTCTGGCCCCTCCCATCAGAGATAAACACGCATGAACGTTCACAGACACACACACACACACACACACACACACACACACACACACACACACACACACACACACACACACACACACACACACACACACACACACACACACACACACACACACACACACACACACACACACACACACACACGAAAGCTTGGATTAAGGTCCCTAGATGTTGATATAGCCTGATGTAAAATAGTCTTTCAGGATCTCTCCTTGGCTAGCCTGTCTTAGAAGCCTTCTTCTTCTAATGGTCCACACCAAACCAACACACACTGATGTTCTCACTGTTCTCACCTAAGGGGCTAAAGAAACATGACCGTTGTAAAAACTGCAATCTCACAGAGATACCAAGGCCAAAAAAAACTCATATCTGGCAGAGAGAAAAATCCTCAGAAAAGACTGAAGGTAGCGAAACAGACGTGTGTTCAGTGTGTGGGAGTTGTTTGTTTCTCATATTTGTTGACTAGTGAGGGGGTTTGTTCCCAGCGTCACAGAGAGAAGCACTGTGGTTTGTGTTAATATTTCAGTGTGTGCTCTCAAAGACAGTTGAGACTTTGTCTGTCCGTGGACAATGAGGTTCTGAGAATTCGGATGGAATGCTAGAAGTGTGAAACCATTGAATTCATTGATCCTGCTTTTTTTCAAATTGTTTTCTCTACTGACCAGCTATGTTCTCCTGCTAGTGAATAAGTCTGGACTTATGAGTAATTAAACCATTGAAAACAGTTATCACTGTCTTCTGGAATTTAGAGGTGTCAGTGTGTGTACGTGTATGTGTGTGTGTGTGTGTCATATGTGTCCTGTACCTGTGACCAGTTCTCGTATCTCCACGTCTCCAGTCTTGCGTAGCAGGCGTACCAGGGCAGGTATGCCCCCAAAGTTCTTCAGGGTGATCTTGTTGTCGTCGTTGGCCTTGCCATAGACCAGGTTCCTCAAGGCTCCACAGGCACTGCGGTGGACCTCACTCATACGGTGGTCCAACAGGTCTACCAGCAGCTGGATCCCACCCTGACGACGAATCTGATGATGAATCAGACAGAGAGAGAGAGAGAAATAGTGGTGATTGTATTGTATTTGAATAGTTTGACTAGTAGTTTTCAAACTCAAGAGTTTTTTCCAATCGATCACAGCAAGTGGTTATTTTCTTCAATGTAGCCCATCTGTGTGCCGCTGAGGCATTTGCTTGGGAAGCCAACACGTAACCTTGCTTGAAGACGTGTTAATTAACAAATTAGGGGAGGGGTGGTAGGCGGTAGGGGAAAATAATAATAAAGGAAAATATATTTAAAAAATAAGAAAAAATATATATGGGGGACTGGAAATGATGCAGACAATTATATTGATAGAACCCACAATCTATCTGCAATATTAAAGCTGATCTACCCGTTAAATAAAAAAAAATATTAAAAAAATACAATACGAAATTAAACCTCAAAATGTAAATTCTAATCATGTACACTCAGTGATTTCCAGGGAGATGAGACAGACAAGAACTTCAAACTGTTTTTCCAGCAGTCTCGCCCTCCAGGAGTTACAATCCTAACCTTCCCCCGCTGGTGTTACAGACATAGCCTTCCCCCACTGTTTCACTACAGGGCCTTCTGGAACCATCAGGGGGCCAATGAGCAGAGAGAAAGGAGGGTTCCAACCAGTCATCAGGGAGTTATAATGATCCTAGATCTCGGTAGTGGTTCACAGGATGTCATTAACCGTAGAAACATTTATATGTCCTTAACAACCAACTGGTGAATATTTGGAGTTGTGTGTTTGTGTGTGTGTATGTGTGTGAGTGCGTGCGCGTGTCTTAGATCCTAAACACATTTGTGCACAAAATGTGAGAAAAATAAGCTTTCTGTGCATAATTTCTGGGATCTTTTATTTCAGCTCATGAAATATGGGACCAACACTTTACATGCTGCATTTATATTTTTGTTTAGTATAAATAGTGTTCCTATTCCCTGCTTTAAAGAGCTGCTGGCCCAGATTACAAGTGCCTTTCTCTTTTAAAGGCTTCGCTCTGTTCTTGACCTGAACCTTCTACACATAAACCTTAGATAGCATCACTACACAGAGGGAGAGACAGAAACAGAGAGAGAGAGAGAGAGGAAAAGGTAGAAAGGGAGTGAGAAGGGAATGAAAGAGTTAAGAGGGAGAGTGAGAGTGAAGGTGAAGGGAAAACAGTCTCAGGGAGAGAGAGAAAGAAAGGCAGAGAGGAGAGAAGGGGCAAGGAAAGGTTAGAAGAGCTGTTTGACGACATTGCAGAAGTTTATCGCTCCAAATTAATTTCAGTTATCTTTTCAATTAAGCCGGATTAACACTGAACTGAATACTAAACAAACCACATACATTGATACTCAAAAACATCCCTCTCCTCTCCTCGCTTCGCTCATCTTCCTCTCCTATCATCTCCCCTCTCCTATCATCTCCTCTCTCCTCTCCCGTCTCCTAGCCTCTCTTCTACCCCCCCCCCCCCCCCGTGACACGTACAGTCACTAAGAGGACAATACTCTTGATGATCTAATAATCCACATAAATAGTGCATTGCCTCCATACCTAGGACCAGTATATAAAGGTGATTATGCTGTGGATTGATTTGTTTGTGGCCTGCGGTTGCATGGCGGGCATAGCTACTGCACTACATTTACCGCTAGTAGTTCGTGTTAGCTACAGCTTCTTGGCACGGGTGGAGTGGCAATTGTGGGAAATGTGATCGTCTGGCTTCGGGATACGAGAGACCATGACAGGAACGCCAAACTGGGAATGTGTGGAAAGAGTGGCCCCGTTCATAGCCATGTGTGTGAGCCTTTGTTACAGATCTGTACATTACACACACACAAAGATTTTGTTGCAGTATCATGCATATGTTTAAATACAGCAGACAACAAATTGACAATACAGCGACCCTAGTCTCTGTCAGATTACCCTGCATTTTCCACGTTTGCATTTGGGCTTGTAAACCACTTACAGACAATCAGGGATTAGGCCATTGGGATACACATGCCGTTCATGTTTGAGTTCCATTGTAGTAGGAACTCTCTGCTGTATTAGATTACGCTGCCAGCAGCGTTTCCACAACTGAGTCCATTTTATATGGTGGTTTTGGAGCAGTGGCTTCTTCCTTGCTGAGCGGCCTTTCAGATTATGTCGATATAGGACTTGTTTTACTGTGGATATAGATAATTTTGGACCTGTTTCCTCCAGCATCTTCACAAGGTCCTTTGCTGTTGTTCTGGGATTCATTTGCACTTTTCACACCAAAGTACGTTCATCTCTAGGAGACAGAACGCGTCTCCTTCCTGAGCGGTATGACGGCTGCGTGGTCCCATGGTGTTTATACTTGCGTACTATTGTTTGTACAGATGAACGTGGTACCTTCAGGCGTTTGGAAATTGCTCCCAAGGATGAACCAGACTTGTGGAGGTCTAAAAAAAAATTCTGAGGTCTTGGCTGATTTCTTTTGATTTTCCCAAGATGTCAAGCAGAGGCACTGAGTTTGAAGGTAGGCCGTGAAATACATCCACAGGTACACCTCCAATTGACTCAAATTATGTCAATTAGCCTATCGGAAGCTTCTAAAGCCACAACATAATTTTCTGGAATTTTCCAAACTGTTTAAAGGCATAGTCAACTTAGTGTATGTAAACTTCTGACCTACTGGAATTGTGATGCAGTGAATTATAACTGAAATAATCTGTCTGTGAACAATTGTTGGAAAATTGACTTGTGTCATGCACAAAGTAGATGTCCTTACCGACTTGCCAAAACTATAGTTTGTTAACAAGAAATGTGTGGAGTGGTTGAAAAACGAGTTTTAATGACTCCAACCTAAGTGTTTGTAAACTTCCGACTTCAACTGTACATATGGACAGTACCATATCAAATAATCTAATGATTCTGCCTCTTCGCAGCAAAATCTGCAGAGCTGGGAAGGTTGTATCCCCCATATAAATAACATTCTGTTGGTTGCAAGAATTCTGTATAATAATTCAAATTGAAGAATTCTAAGTTTTGAATCCGGCATCGTTTTGTGTATCAGTTCATAAACCATGTGCCATGGAATCTGTACGTCAAAAATCTCTTCCCAACTATTTTGCAATCTATATGGCACGGCTGTCAATTTTTGGTCTTTAAATGAAACTGGTATACTTTATTATTTATCACAATTTTCTTTAACCAATTCTGCTCTTTAATGCAGTTAGTAACTTTTTCCCTCTTCCATTTTTGCGGTAATGCTGAAATTAGTTGTTTGTAATTTTGGGTAGAGAAGACATTTCCATATGTTTTTATTAGCTGCATGTATGACATACTGTAACTACACCAGTCCTATTTATGATATCATTTACGAAGTTTATACCTTTTAAAAAATATATATATATTTTTTTAATCAATTAGTATATTTGAGTTTAACCACAATATTTGTTCTGTCATTTCTGGTGTCACGACTTCCACCGAGGTCGGCCCCTCTCCTTGTTCGGGCGGCGTTCGGGGATCGACGTCACTGGCTTTCTAGCCATCGCCGCTCCATTTTGCATATTTCTATTAGTTTTGTCTTGTTCCATACACACCTGGTTTTCATTATCTAATCACACTGCATGTATTTAATCCTCTGTTCCTCTCCATGTCTTCGTGTGTAATTGTTTATTGTTATGTGGGTATGTTCACGTGCTAGACTTTTGTATATGTTCCGTGTTTTGAGCACTTTGATGTCATTTTGTGCTTATTTATTGACTGGAATATAAGTGCACCTGTTTACTCTACTCTGCTCTCCTGCACCTGACTTCGCCTCCCATACACACCCGTAACATCTGGTTGATTAAATTTAAATTGCAACCAACTTTCTATGGCGAAGTTATAAAAATAGCAATATTTGGGAGATGATTTCTGTCACGCAAAATGACGCTGGAGAGACGAAGCAGGTACGGGGAGTAACATTTAATAAATGACGGACATATAACGAGACAAGCACAGCGTCAGCAAACAAAAACTTAGACAAGAAACAATCAATGCAGCAGCAGGGAACAGAGCAAGGGAACAGACAAATATAGGGGAGGAAATTAACATGTAATAAGTGAGTCCAGGTGAGTCCATTAACGCTGATGCGAGTGACGAGAGAAGGCAGGTGTGGGTGATGGATGGCAGGAGCGTGTGATGCAGGGTAATCTGGCGCCCTCAAGCGCCAGGGGAAGGGAAGAGCGGGAGCAAACATGACAGTACCCCTCCCTCTTGGGACGCCACCCGGCGTCCCACCTGGGCAAACCGGCCGAGACATGGGCGCAGGGCAAGCCAGTTGGGGCGTGAAAGCCCGACGAACCGGCAGGAGCGTGGGAGCCTGGCGAGCCGGCTCAGGCATAGGAGCCTGACGATCCGGCTGAGGCAAAACGCCTGTCGATCCCGCTGAAGGGGAGCCCGATGATCCAGTGGAGTGTGACGTGGGATGGGAAACCGCCGAGCCAGGAAAACCTCTCGAGCCAGCCAGGGCGTGAAAGCCTGAAGGGCTAGCTTAGGCACCCCGGTTCCATCGGCAGCGGAATCCACCAACGTCACCAACAAAACACAAGACAAACAACAACAAAAAACTCCTGGACCGGCTGGGCAAGCAAAAACTGACGATCCAGCTGAGGCCCGAAGTGGGATGAGCGCCATCCGAGTCAACCGGGGCAAGGAAACCTCTCGAGCCTGCTAGGGCGCGAAAGCCCGATAAGCTGGCTAGGCATCCCCGGTTCCATTGGTGGCGACCCCGAACCGCTGCCACCATTCCAACCAGAACGCCAGTACTCCCCGATGCTTCGTATGATGGCTGCTGCATTCTGTCACGCAAAATGACGCTGGAGAGACGAAGCAGGTACGGGGAGTAACATTTAATAAATGACGGACATATAACGAGACAAGCACAGCGTCAGCAAACAAAAACTTAGACAAGAAACAATCAATGCAGCAGCAGGGAACAGAGCAAGGGAACAGACAAATATAGGGGAGGAAATTAACATGTAATAAGTGAGTCCAGGTGAGTCCATTAACGCTGATGCGAGTGACGAGAGAAGGCAGGTGTGGGTGATGGATGGCAGGAGCGTGTGATGCAGGGTAATCTGGCGCCCTCAAGCGCCAGGGGAAGGGAAGAGCGGGAGCAAACATGACAGATTTCCTTTTCAAATAACTGAAAGTGAGAGTTTGTAAACTGAATAAAGGGAAAAAGACCTTTCTTGAACATGGGGTGAGCCATTCTTACTAATTTCCTAGAGAACCAGTTCGGATTTAAGTATAACTTTTGTATTACTGAAGCCTTTAGTGAGATGTTTAATGCTTTAATATTTAATCATTTCTGCCCTCCGAATTAATATTCATTATATAAATAGGCGTATTTCATTTTGTCTGGCTTGCTGTTCCAAATAAAATATAATATTTTTTTTCTCATATAATTTTCTAAACTGTTCGCTAGGTGTAGGCAAGACCATAAGCAAATGGGTAAACTGGGATATGACTAAAGAGTTAATCAGGGTGATTTTTACACAAATAGAAAGGTATTTACCTTTCCATGGTAGTAAGATCTTATCTATTGTTTTACATGAATCATCAGCGTACAATGACACCTTTTGTTTTTAAGCCCTGTATTTCTAATCCCTTGATATTATTCTTGGATCTGACTTTAATAGCTAACAGTCCTCTGAGTATATCAAAAATGTTTTGGTACACCTCAACTAATGTCTAGTGTTTATGTAATAAACAAAAGGAAAATGCTGTTCTGAAACACAAGGCTTATCCAATGAAACATGAAAGATATGGATATAAAAGAGGAGCGAAATGGATGTAGAAAATGGAGGGAGGAAGAGAAAGAAAATACAGGGAGGTTTTGGTGGGGGAGGATGAAGGTAAGCAGGGATGGAAGAGGGATGAGACAGAAGAGAGGGAGTGAGAGAGAGAGAGAGAGAGAGAGAGTGTGTGAGAGAGAGAGAGAGAGAGAGATAGAGAGAGAGAGAGAGAGAGACTGCAGCTTGACTATAGGCCACGTCTGGACAAATGGATATCGATAGATCATATAGCCACAAAAACAGCTGATGGGATTGAACTTTAGCCAGACAGAGATGAGAAGGGGGCGGTGTGTATGTTTGTGTGTAGACGTGCTATAAATAATGTTGAGCTGAATTTGCCAAACTGTCTCTGTGGTCAGTCACAATAAAGGCCAGACTTTAGACTTCCGGATGCCCTACACCCACCCACACACACACACACCACTCTAATCATTACTTTGCACACTCTGCATTATTTGAACCCATATCCTGGAATCAAATACCGGCCTCCCTCCCTCCCTCCCTTCTCTTTCTTTCTCTCCCTCTCCACTTTTCGCTCACTCTCCCCATTCTCTCTCCCTCTCCTCCATTCTCTGTCCCTCTCCCCCACTCTCTCTCTCCCTCTTTCTCTCCCTCTCCACTTTTCGCTCACTCTCCCCATTCTCTCTCCCTCTCCTCCATTCTCTGTCCCTCTCCCCCACTCTCTCTCTCCCTCCCCAACTCTCTCTCCCTCTCCCCATCTCTCCCTCTCCCCATCTCTCCCTCCCCCACTCCCTCTCCCTTGATACTTTGTGGAGACAATCACAGCGTTGTCTTGTCTGTCAATACCAAGCTTTCTTCTTATTGTGTCTCTGCTCTATTCAACGTTAATTCCAACTGCTACAACACACAAAAGGACTACGTTTGTACCTGTGTTTGTACACACGTGTGTGTGTATGCAAGTGTGTATGTGTTTTTGTGCATTTTACAATGTGCATCGTCACTTTTCAATAAGAGCGTGAAGCAGCTATTGACCGACAGCGGCGCAGCAGTAATGTATTTCATCGAGCAGGGCAGAGGCACGTCAATGCTGTCTGCTGTTGTAAAAATGGATTGTGAGGGATTCAGAGCAGACAACACAATGTAACACAATGTAACAGATTACTGCAATGTCAAGGCGATAGGAGGCTTATTTATGAAGTGTTTGTTAAAGGGTTCTAACACCAGTTTATTCCAGATAGCCTTAGAGGGATTTGTAAAGAGAGGGAGGGATGCACTGGGTTTTGGGAATGGTAGAAAGGACTTTGTCTTTGCCGAACACACATGCACACACACGCACAGTGGTAGGCTACCTCTGATTTGATATTGTTGTCTCCGAAGCAGAGGTGTTGGAGGTAGGCTGCAGCGTTGGACTGGACTGAAGGGAACTGGTGCTGTAGCATCTGAATCACTTCAGGTAACTCTGGATCCCTCCATCCAAACTCCCTGCAGAAAGAGAGGGGGTGGGGGTGGAGAGAAAGAGAGAGGGGGGAAAAGAGGGGGGAGATAGAGAGAGAAAGGGAGAGAATGAGAAAACATGTAATTGTTAGATGATTATACAGCACAACACAGTACCCGAAGGCGACATTTATTTCCGAGGTTGAAGACCATAAGATCGTTAGTTGTGTGGGTGTGTGAGGCCAGTCACCACCGTTATTCCATTAGGTTTAACACTCCCACTGATACGCAGGACAAAGTGAAATAAATGTTTTCTCTCACATCATTATGGAGGAAATGGTTTTCTTTATTATGTTATCCTTCTCACATGGTTGTTGTGGAATGCAGAGAAATTAGAAATACAGGAGGGATAGAATACCTACTGTGTTGCTCACCACTGCTATAATACTTTACCCCTCTTTCTCTCAATGTGTCCCTGTCTCTCTCTCTCTGTCTCACTGTCTCTCTCTCTCTCTGTCTCTTTCTCGCTCTGTCTCTTTCTCGCTCTGTCTCTCTCTCGCTCTCTCTCTCTCTCTCTCTCTCGCTCTGTCTCTTTCTCGCTCTGTCTCTCTCTCGCTCTCTCTCTCTGTCTCTTTCTCGCTCTGTCTCTCGCTCTCGCTCTCTCTCGCTCTGTCTCTTTCTCGCTCTGTCTCTCTCTCTCTCTCTCTCTCTCTCTCTTCTCTCGCTCTCTGTCTCTCGCTCTCTCTCTCTCTCTCTCTCTGTCTCTTTCTCGTTCTGTCTCTCGCTCTCTCTCTCTCTCTCGCTCTGTCTCTTTCTCGCTCTGTCTCTCTCTCTCTCTCTCTCTCGCTCTGTCTCTTTCTCGCTCTGTCTCTCTCTCTCGCTCTGTCTCTCTCTCTCTCTCTCTCTCTCTCGCTCTGTCTCTTTCTCTCTCTGTCTCTCTCTCGCTCTGTCAATTCAATTTAAGGGGCTTTATTGGCAGGGGAAACATATGTTTACATTGCCAAAGCAAGTGAAATAGATCATAAACAAAAGTGGAATAAACAATAAAAAATTACCAGTAAACATTACACTGACAAATGTTCCAAAAGAAAAAAGAAATTTCAAATGTCATATTTTGTCTATATTAAGTGTTGTAACGATGTGCAAATAGTTGAAGTAAAAAATGGAAAATAAATGAACATAAATATCGGTTGTATTTACAATGGTGTTTGTTCTTCACCGGTTGCCCTTTCCTTGTGGCAACATGTCACAAAACTTGCTGCTGTGATTGCACACGGGTATTTCACCCAATAGATATGGGAGTTTATCAAAATTGGAACTGTTTTTCTAATTCTTTGTTGGTCTGTGGAAAATACGTGTCACTAATATGGTCATACATTTGGCAGAAGGTTAGGAAGTGCATCTCAGTTTCCACCTCATTTTGTGGGCAGTGTGCACACAGCCTGTCTTCTCTTGAGAGCCAGGTCTGCCTTCGGCGGCCTTTCTCAATTGCAAGGATAAGCTCACTGAGTCTGTACATAGTCAAAGATTTCCTTAATTTTGGGTCAGTCACAATGGTCAGGTATTCTGCCACTGTGTACTCTTTGTTTAGGGACAAATAGCAGTCTAGTTTGCTTTGTTTTTTGTAAATTCTTTCCAATGTGTCAATTATCTTTTAGTTTTCTCATGATTTGGTTGCACTGTAACAAATTGATGTAGTTTTCTACAGTAAAAACGCACAGTAATTCCCTGTTTTATCCATTAACAATTTAATGATGTAGACTGCAATGCATCTTGGGTCGCCGAACGATTACAGTTTGTAACAGTGAATTTTACAGTACATGTTACGCAAACAAAATACAGGATTGGATTAAGGTATTAACCTGTCTTTTCGGGTGAATTCTTGTACAAGACCCCTACACTGAAGCAGCCATCAAGTGGGTTAAATCATATTTCACATTCATCAGCCATACAATGAGAAGACGACTTCTCACTAGGACACGGCTCCCGATGTAAAATAACCTACAGAATCACATTTTAAACAATTGACCATTTGGGCACATCGCGCTTTCCACATGCCCGGGCAGTCTCATGATGGAAGCGAATATCTGCAATTGCTGTCAGTAGGCTACATGAAATTTGTTTAATTTTGAGAGAACATTTTGCATCAGGAGCCCGTGAATCGATTTGAAAACATCAAGTGCCTCTGTGAGCCATCTGTCCAAAACTGTTATAATTAATAGCCTATTCCATGTTCTGTTATCCCCAAATATTTTTGCACGTGAGCTAATAGCTAGATGTGCGCTCCCTTAGCTAAATGTTGGAACGTTGTTTGAATCAAGATGGAATAATTTCTAGATGTATTTTCGTTATGTCAGTTATGGCTTGATGGTTCGAATGTGTAATCAATCTGTCTGTCCATTGGCGAGCTAGCTGCATTATAGCTGTAATTTGAGGTGAATTTAGGTGAACTATTCTCAGCCACAAATGTTAGCTTGAATTGAATTGTTTATATAGCTTGTATTTTGGGGATTTGGATTCTAGAAATAAGGACAGGCTTACTGCAGCTTGAACTGAGACAGCTGATTTATTTACATTTTTATTATTATCCAGAATCAACCTTACACAGTTAAAATGTTTCAGTGTAAATCGTGTATGAATCTAATACAGTAGTATCATTCAGACAGCACATTAAAATTGATAGAAATTCACCCAATTGCTATTTAAATTGTTGTGTGCCCAAAATGTTCCCGTGCATTCAGGCAATTTACTGCCTTTGAGTCTCACTTACATGCTGACCACACCGCTGGCGTCATGTGAGTGAGTGAGCCTTGCAAAATAAATGTACACATACAGCTGAAGTCGGAAGTTTACATACACTTAGGTTGGAGTCATTAAAACTCGCTTTTCAACCACTCCACAAATTTCTTGTTAACAAACTATAGTTTTGGCAAGTCGGTTAGGACATCTACTTTGTGCATGACACAAGTAATTTTTCCAACAATTGTTCACAGACAGATTATTTCAGTTATAATTCACTGTATCACAATTCCAGTAGGACAGAAGTTTACATACACTAAGTTGACTGTGCCTTTAAACAGCTTGGAAAATTCCAGAAAATGTTGTCATGGCTTTAGAAGCTTTTGATAGGCTAATTTACATTTTTTGAGTCTATTAGAGGTGTACCTGTGGATGTATTTCAAGGCCTACCTTCAAACTCAGTGCCTCTTTGCTTGACGTCATGAGAAAATCAAAAGAAATCAGCCAAGACCTCAGAAAAAAATTGTAGACCTCCACAAGTCTGGTTCATGCATGGGAGCAATTTCCAAACGTCTGAAGGTACCACG